>NC_056734.1:804791993-804816545 GCF_019279795.1 Protopterus annectens
AGCACAGGCACCCACAGGATCCCTCTAACAGTGTGATTACATGAGCACAGGCACCCACAGGATCCCTCTAACAGTGTGACTACACGAGCACAGGCACCCACAGGATCCCTCTAACAGTGTGATTACACGAGCACAGGCACCCACAGGATCCCTCTAACAGTGTGATTACACAAGCACAGGCACCCACAGGATCCCTCTAACAGTGTGACTACACGAGTACAGGCACCCACAGGATCCCTCTAATAGTGTGACTACATGAGCACAGGAACCCACAAGATCCCTCTAACAGTGTGATTACATGAGTACAGACGCCCACAGGATCCCTCTAACAGTGTGACTACACGAGCACAGGCACCCACAGGATCCCTCTAACAGTGTGACTATGTGAGCACAGCCACTCACAGGATCCCTCTAACAGTGTGACTACATGAGCACAGGCACCCACAGGATCCCTCTAACAGTCTGATTACATGAGCACAGGCACCCACAGGATCCCTCTAACAGTGTGACAACACGAGCACAGGCACCCACAGGATCCCTCTAACAGTGTGACTACACGAGCACAGGCACCCACAGGATCCCTCTAACAGTGTGACTACATGAGCACAGGCACCCACAGGATCCCTCGAACAGTGTGACTACATGAGCACAGGCACCCACAGGATCCCTCTAACAGTGTGACTATGTGAGCACAGCCACTCACAAGATCCCTCTAACAGTCTGATTACATGAGCACAGGCACCCACAGGATCCCTCTAACAGTCTGATTACATGAGCACAGGCACCCACAGGATCCCTCTAACAGTGTGACAACACGAGCACAGGCACCCACAGGATCCCTCTAACAGTGTGACTACACGAGCACAGGCACCCACAGGATCCCTCTAACAGTGTGACTACATGAGCACAGGCACCCACAGGATCCCTCGAACAGTGTGACTACATGAGCACAGGCACCCACATGATCCCTCTAACAGTGTGACTACACGAGCACAGGCACCCACAGGATCCCTCTAACAGTGTGACTACACGAGCACAGGCACCCACAGGATCCCTCTAACAGTGTGACTACACGAGCATAAGCACTCATGGGATCCCTCTAACAGTGTGACTACACGAGCACAGGCACCCACAGGATCCCTCTAACAGTGTGACTACACGAGCACAGGCACCCACAGGATCCCTCTAACAGTGTGATTACACAAGCACAGGCACCCACAGGATCCCTCTAACAGTGTGACTACACGAGCACAGGCACCCACAGGATCCCTCTAAGAGTGTGACTACATGAGCACAGGCACCCACAAGATCCCTCTAACAGTGTGATTACATAAGTACAGGCACCCACAGGATCCCTCTAACAGTGTGACTACACGAGCACAGGCACCCATAGGATCCCTCTATCAGTGTAACTACATGAGCACAGGCACCCACAGGATCCCTCTAACAGTGTGACTACGTGAGCACAGCCACTCACAGGATCCCTCTAACAGTGTGACTACATGAGCACAGGCACCCACAAGATCCCTCTAACAGTCTGATTACATGAGCACAGGCACCCACAGGATCCCTCTAACAGTCTGATTACATGAGCACAGGCACCCACAGGATCCCTCTAACAGTGTGACTACACGAGCACAGGCACCCACAGGATCCCTCTAACAGTGTGACTACACGAGCACAGGCACCCACAGGATCCCTCTAACAGTGTGACTACACGAGCACAGGCACCCACAGGATCCCTCTAACAGTGTGACTACATGAGCACAGGCACCCACAGGATCCCTCTAACAGTGTGACTACATGAGCACAGGCACCCACAGGATCCCTCTAACAGTGTGACTACACGAGCACAGGCACCCACAGGATCCCTCTAACAGTGTGACTACACGAGCACAGGCACCCACAGGATCCCCAACAGTGTGACTACACGAGCATAAGCACTCACGGGATCCCTCTAACAGTGTGACTACACGAGCACAGGCACCCACAGGATCCCTCTAACAGTGTGACTACACGAGCACAGGCACCCACAGGATCCCTCTAACAGTGTGATTACACGAGCACAGGCACCCACAGGATCCCTCTAACAGTGTGATTACACAAGCACAGGCACCCACAGGATCCCTCTAACAGTGTGACTACACGAGCACAGGCACCCACAGGATCCCTCTAAGAGTGTGACTACACGAGCACAGGCACCCACAAGATCCCTCTAACAGTGTGATTACATACGTACAGGCACCCACAGGATCCCTCTAACAGTGTGACTACACAAGCACAGGCACCCATAGGATCCCTCTATCAGTGTAACTACATGAGCACAGGCACCCACAGGATCCCTCTAACAGTGTGACTACGTGAGCACAGCCACTCACAGGATCCCTCTAACAGTGTGACTACATGAGCACAGGCACCCACAAGATCCCTCTAACAGTCTGATTACATGAGCACAGGCACCCACAGGATCCCTCTAACAGTGTGACTACACGAGCACAGGCACCCACAGGATCCCTCTAACAGTGTGACTACACGAGCACAGGCACCCACAGGATCCCTCTAACAGTGTGACTACACGAGCACAGGCACCCACAGGATCCCTCTAACAGTGTGACTACATGAGCACAGGCACCCACAGGATCCCTCGAACAGTGTGACTACATGAGCACAGGCACCCACAGGATCCCTCTAACAGTGTGACTACACGAGCACAGGCACCCACAGGATACCTCTAACAGTGTGACTACACGAGCACAGGCACCCACAGGATCCCTCTAACAGTGTGACTACACGAGCATAAGCACTCATGGGATCCCTCTAACAGTGTGACTACACGAGCACAGGCACCCACAGATCCCTCTAACAGTGTGACTACATCAGCACAGGCACCCACAGAATCCCTCTAAAAGTGTGATTTCACGAGCACAGGCACCCACAGGATCCCTCTAACAGTGTGACTTCATGAGCACAGGCACCCACAGGATCCCTCTAACAGTGTGATTGCACGAGCACAGGCACCCACAGGATCCCTCTAACAGTGTGACTACACGAGCACAGGCACCCACAGGATCCCTCTAACAGTGTGATTACATGAGCACAGGCACCCACAGGATCCCTCTAACAGTGTGATTACACGAGCACAGGCACCCACAGGATCCCTCTAACAGTGTGACTACACGAGCACAGGCACCCACAGGATCCCTCTAAGAGTGTGACTACACGAGCACAGGCACCCACAAGATCCCTCTAACAGTCTGATTTAATGAGCACAGGCACCCAAAGGATCCCTTTAACAGTCTGATTACATGAGCACAGGCACCCACAGGATCCCTCTAACAGTGTGACTACATGAGCACAGGCACCCACAGGATCCCTCTAACAGTGTGACTATACGAGCACAGGCACCCACAGGATCCCTCTAACAGTGTGACAACACGAGCACAGGCACCCACAGGATCCCTCTAACAGTGTGACTACACGAGCACAGGCACCCACAGGATCCCTCTTACAGTGTGACTACACGAGCACAGGCACCCACAGGATACCTCTAACAGTGTGATTACACGAGCACAGGCATAGGATCCCTCTAACAGTGTGATTACACAAGCTCAGGCACCCACAGGATCCCTCTAACAGTGTGACTACACGAGCACAGGCACCCACAGGATCCCTCTAGCAGTGTGATTACACAAGCACAGGCACCCACAGGATCCCTCTAACAGTATGACTACACGAGCACAGGCACTGAAATTACACCAAAATGAAACCTTTTCCCAATGACCCATCCAGTACTTCAGCCATGTGGGTAGGTACAAGCACTTAAATGACATGAAAATGAAATAGCTCACCCACAACCCATCTAGTAGTTTGCACATGTATGCACAAATGCTTAAATGACACCAAATTGAAATATCAGTCCAAACAACCCCTCCAGTAGTTGCCCATGTATGTACAATCTAAAAATAATGGATTGACAAAGATCCAAAACAAGGGACAGTTTTTAATTATTGCTCTTATAAACTTACAAATAACAAGTTACATATTAGAATGCATTTTCAGTATTATCCGAAGACTAAACTATAAGTAACGTCTGTCCATAATGATTTGACACAAAACTGCAAATTTAATGAGGAATGGACAGATAATATGAGGTAAAAATCTTGACATTCTGCAAAAATTCAGACAGTAGAGAAACCATCCTTCCACACAGCTACTTAAGAAAAATATAAACAGAAAGTGAGGAAGGGACAAGCAGCTATAATTTTAAAGTAAAACAACTTCTGGTTAACAAATGAGCTCAAAGCCCCTTCTAATCCTCAGACAATACCTGGCATGAATGGAAGTACAACTCCACAAACAGCTCACAACTACACAGTTACATGACCTTGCAATAAAGACGGACACCACAAAACCTAACTAAACCCTTACTTTAACAGAGGAAAGGACATGCAGACTCCACAAAGAAGGTGTCTCCAGCCGAGAATCTGACAGGAGAACCTCTTGTTGGAAGACAACAATGCTACTGCTGCACCACCGTGGCTTAAATCCATGAGTATAGGGACAAAAGAAATGTTCCGGATGAGGATGCATGTGAAAAGGGAGAAGTGACTAACCCGATTACTGTCTCTCCACTTTCTTGGTCTTTCCCTCGCAACTAGAGCATGGGAAGAAAATGGGACAGTAAGAGGACTATTCAGCAGCTGTGTCACTTATGTGACAGGCTACTGACTTTGCATTGCTGGGTCCCAGTGCCTGTCAAATTCTACCCCCCCACTCCATATAAGTGCTACTGTACTCTGAATTGCTGCACAATCGGGTCAAATCACATAACAATATTAAGCAAACTGTACTTAACATTGTTAGGTGATTTGGGGGCTTGGGGGCAGCATGCGGCCGACTGGCCAATGGTTCAACACCCGTACTCTAAGGTACCATGAACTAAACTTAATTTGTGTATGAAATCATTTAATTTATTCCCATTATTCTGCTCTTTGCTTATTTGTTTCTTTACATATTAATGTCATTTTGGTAACCATGTAAGTGCACTGACTGACAGACTCTTTTCTGTCACAACCTGACCTCCATGGTAGACACAAAGATAAAATGGAAAATAGAATGCAGTATGATAGCACTTTCTGAAGGAATGTCAAATAATTTGGCAAATTGCAGAAGTGAAATTCGAGAAAGATGATAGATAAACATAAGAAATGGAAGTGAGGGCAAACTAAAACTATAACTTTGAAGACCAAACTAATAAAACTGGACAGATAGATCCGATCACAAGCAAATCACCCTAGACATCCACATCCCAGTCCCACCCCCCATTAGGGAAACCACCGTAAAAAATTTCTCCAAAGCCAACTTCACGCTTCTTAAGACAGAAGTGGCAAACTTCATGACACCCATGCTGATGGACAATAGAGATACGACTGCTGAATCCTGTACAATTGCACTTTATAAGCATTGACACGAGTGCATGGATTGTGCAATCCCTAACAGAACCAAGATCCTATCCTCCAAAAAAAGGAAGCCAATCTGGTGGTCCCCTGCTATAAACAAACTCTACAACAGAAGAAAGAAACTGTTGCAAAAAAGAGTAAAATCCCATGACTGGTCAGCCTCAGTAAGAAGCTGAGATCCCTCATAAAATCCTCCAAAGCTAGTTACACAAACAAAATCGCCACTGATTCTAAAGACAACCACAAAGCATTCTATAGCTATGTCAAGAATATCAATGGCAACACTCAGATCTGCTCTGAGTTACAGCACAATGGCACTAAATATACAGAACCAACTGATATTGCCAACATCCTGGCAGATAGGTTCAGTGCTAACTTTACCCCTCTCTTATCCCCTAAAGGGCCCATCTCTATACCGGAAGAATGCAAAGTACCTGTAATCACGGCTGCACAGGTAAAAAAACACTCTCCAAAGTCAAGAACACAGCATCCATGGGACCTGACAACATCCCAGGCTGCGTTCTACATGAACTACAGAAAGAACTGGCACCCCACCTAAGTACCATGTTCAGTCATAGCCTCACCTCAGGCTTTGTGCCCACTGAATGGTGCACAGCAACAGTTATCCCACTCCACAAAGGGGGAGCCACCACGAACTCCAGGAACTACCACCCCATTAGCCTGACGAGCCTGGTCTGCAAGGCTATGGAGCGTATTATCATGGAACTTATAAACAGTGACATTGGTAATCTCCAAACTCTGGACCCTACCCAGTTCGGGTTTGTAAAAGGCAGATCATGTCTCCTAAACCTGATAGACTTCTTTGAAGCAGTCACCAAAGCTGTAGATGAGGGTAAGATGGTGCACACAGCCTATCTAGATCTCCCCAAGGCTTTCAACACCATACCCCACTCTGGAATTATAGACAAACTCACTAAACTAGGTATAAATCCATATGTCACAAGATGGGTTGCCAACTGGCTCACTGACCAAACCCACACTGTGAAAGTAGCAGACTCTAAATCCAACTTCGGACCAGTGACAAGTGGAGTACCACGGGGTTCAGTCCTAGGTCCTCTCCTGTTTGGTATCTACTTCTATGAAGTACAGGCTAACACAGAAGGTCTTTGGATAACAAAGTTCACAGATGACTGCAAACTAGGAGTCATAATCAAATCTCCTAGCGATGTGGGCATCCTAAAAAAGGGCCTCACTGAGACAGATGCCTGGTGTCAAAGCCATGGCCTCAAGCTCAATGCCAAAAAGTGCACTGTCATCCCTTTTGGTAAAAACTCTGTACCCATGAACTACCACATAGGCGGTAGTCTACTTAACACCGAAAGTGTGATGAGACCTTTGGACACAGGTAGGCAGTAGTCTCTTCTTTAATAATCACATCGCCACAGTAGTCAGGAAATCCTTCTACTTGGCACACCTCATCACAAAAGGTTTCTCATCCAGGTAAAAAGAGGTCATTGTTCCCCTCTACTCATCACACATTAGACCCATTATAGAGTACAACACCCCTTCTGGTATGTACCTCACAAGACATCTACAACAACTGGAAAGGCCACAGAAATACCTCACAAAGAGGATTACCGGCCTCAAACAGATGCCCTACGCAGACTGTCTCAAAAAACTCCAGCTTTACTCTGTCGCATATCGCCTACTCATAGGCGATCTCTGCCTAACATACAAAGCTATGTCAAACCCAGAGCTGTTGGACATGCTCCACATAAAGAAATCCCAATCCCCCCGAGCTACACGCTCTAGGGACCTAAACCTTGTCACCACAATAAACAGAACATGCTGGAGGGATAGATTCCTATCTCAGAGACTTCCCATACTCTGAAACAAACTACCTATCTATATCAAACAAAGCTCCTCATTAGCACTCTTCAAGATGATTGGATGGGAGATAGGAAATTCACCTCGGGGATCACTTCTGTGGCTCTGCTTGACACGGGCACAGGAAAATAATTTTCTTGGGTGGCAAAAGCCAGGGTACCATTTGGCTAGGCTTATATAGGCCCTAGGGCCAATAGCCTAGTACCTACCTTTGAACCTATGAACCTAAACATAGTGTGAGACACGATCAGGAAAATTTTGAAAAACCTTATATAAATATACTGTGCATAACAGAAAATCATTTTGTATAACCTGTCGCCACATCACTTATCCATACTCTAATCAAAAAACTAAAACCCATCACACTAACGGCTGACCAACTTCCTGCTGAATACCTACAAAAATCAGCTGATGCTATTGCATACCTGGTATCGATACTTATCAATCAAACCATAGAAGAAGCTAAAATTCCCACTATCTGGAAAATATCCTATGTAATCCCACTTCATAAAGGAGGTAGCTCTACTGAATTCTCCAACTATAGGCCTATAGCTATACTCTCTCCACTTGCAATGATTATGGAAAAATGTATTCAGGGACAGTTCATGCACCACCTAATCAATAACCACCTCATGGCAGATACCCAGCATGGTTTCAGACCTCACCATAGTACTACCTCAGCCCTACTAGCCTTTACCAACACCATAAACCAAAATCAAAACAATAGCCATATTTCTTCAGTCCTCTTCTTAGATCTCTCCAAGGCATTCGATATGGTTGACCACCAACTATTAATCCACACCCTGAAAACACTCAATCTAGATCCTAAAGCCCTTCAATGGTTTAAATCCTATCTAAGTCATAGACAGCAGGCTGTTCTTTGGCAGAATAAACTCTCTAACCTACTACCTAACACCCTTGGAGTACCACAAGGCTCTATACTAGGGCCCCTGTTATTTTCCATTTTCATCAACGATATGCATACTGACATCCCAAAAGTCAACTGTATCCAATATGCTGACGACTCTACCCTGATTTGCTCAGCCACATCCCCAATGGAGTTACAGTTAGCCACCCAGACCACCTTTAACACAATTGAAAACTGAAAGCCAAAGAAACCGTGTTGGGTAAAACCTTGGTGCAGAAATAAATCCAAGTAAAAAGTAAAAGATGCACCAAGATAACACACAGCAAAATGTTTAATCACAACAAAGTACAAGATGGTAAGCACTTTCACAACCAAAGTGGCTTCATCAGACACCACAGTAAAAAATGCACAGGTTTAAATAGATATCTAAAATGCCAATTAATCAATAAATATCACACAATGATTGAGTAACAATTAAAAACAATTAAGCCTCATGCTCAAACTAATAAAAGCATTGCTTAAAAACATTGTACGAGAAAAATTCAAATGCCATACATAAGAAAGCACTTAAATAACTTATAAAATCATGATAAAACATGGAAAAATACTAGTTAGCAAAAAGTTAAATAGAATACCTGAAAACTAAAAGCTAGTTAAATACATAAACTAACTTTGAAAGAACTTAGCTAATCTTAGTGCTTGAGATGTCTAGCCTTTAAAAAAGGGACCAAGGAAGTAGTAGCATTCAAACCAGGATACTTTTCAGCATTAAGTTTCAGAATCCACTTCTGTTCATGTCCCTCTGTGATATTCTCAATATCACCACCTCTGGGGTTTCTATAAATATGTTGTAAAACAAAGAACTTAAAGGAATGAGAATGGCCATTGGACATAACATGATTAGCTAGAGCATTTGATGGTTTATTATTATTAATATCTCTTAGGTGGTCTAAAATGCGATCTTTAAGCATTCTATTTGTTTTTCCTATATAAAAGGCAGGACATTGTTCACAAAAACAATAATAGACCACATCTGTAGATCTGCAATCAGTGTATTGATTAGTATACAATGAGAATTGCATAGTAGGATGTATATATTTATTTTTACTATATATAAATTGACAAGTGCTACAATTCCTGCAATTCTCATTGTATACTCTTCTCCAACAGACTCCTTATTCAGATATGTAAAACTAATAACTCAGCCGGTGACTCACTCTTTGTAAATTCTGTAGGTAGATCGTAGAACTCTATACCATCTGATATCACCTTACTCTCTTCACTTGGTCAGTTCAAAACTAGGCTCAAACACCACCTGGGAACAAACTGGCTATGTCACTGTATTAAGCCTGGTTAACCTGTCTCTGGAATGTGTAAATCTGCTAGGTAGCCTACGAGGTAATTTTATCAGATTCTCTCACTGAATAACACTCCCTGATGATTTGTTATAATGTTTTGCTCTTCTAATCACTGAAAATATTCTATATGTAATTTGTATTGTCTGTCCATCTAATCTCTGTAAATAATATATTTATTTGTTATTTGTAATATGTGACATGTTATGATGATTTGTTATTCCATGGGGCTTTTCTCCCCGGGGCTACGCTGAAAATGGACATGCATCCAGTCAGACTATCCTGGTCAACAAATGTAAAATAAATAAATTATATATATATATATATATATATATATATATATATATATATATATATACTACTCTATAGGTGCTCGTACATCCGACAAACCACACAACTGTGCACGGACTATAATCATAACCCTACTAACTCCAGCACTCATTGTAAAGTGTACCACTGATGACGCCTATATGGTGAAACCGGTCTGTAGTACCACGAATTGTGGCAGTTTGAAGCCATCATGAACGGATAATTAATAAAAATGGAAGAAAAGTGTTGCTGTTCGCATCTTTGGCCATTGTATTTTGGACATACACTTTACAACGAGTGCTGGAGTTAGTAGGGTTTTATATATATATATATATATATATATATATATATATATATATATATATTTATGGGTCTATTTCAGAATGTCGACCGTTCAGAATGCTGACTTTCATATGGTCGACACCATATGATCGACATTCCGAAAGACCAACATCCTGAAATAGCACCATTTACTTACCTGTAAACACAGTAAAACTGTGTTATGCAGGGGGGCAAGCCCCCCTGCACCCCCACACCCCCTGCTACTTAAATATTCTCACTCTGAGATCGCACTACAGTGCAGGAAAGGGGAATCTCCCAGTCCCACACTGTAGTGGGATCTCCACTATCATCTGTCGGCCTTTCAAACATTCGCTCATATGGTGTCGGCCATATGAGTTTCGAACATTTGAAAGTTCGAACAAATGAAGGGCTCCCATACACACACACACACATATATATATATATATATATATATATATATATATATATATATATATATATATATATATATATATATATATATATATATATATATATATATATATATATATATATATATATATATATAGTTTGCTATCAAATTTTAGATTGGCACTTACTGTTTTCAAGATTTTATAATGCTGATCTGAAAACTGTTAGACTCCACAGTAGCGAATAGTAGTGTGCATTCGCTAATGTAGAATCAAAGTTCTGCTAACAGATCGCACTAGAGTGGGGATTGGGAAATGTACCCTTTTTTCACTTTAGTGTGCTCTCAAAGTTGGAATATAAAATATGTAAGTGGGTGGGTGCAGGAGGGCTTGGCCCCTTGCAAAAATTTTACCGGTAACACAGTCTTTTGACATTGAAACTTCCGGTGTTCTAATGTCAATTCCATGTTACCATTTCCAAAATTCTGGTAATTCATTAATACCAATTTTGGCAAACTGATTCGATCAAAAGGTGGAAAATTATTTTGATTTCCAATATTTTGATAGTGAACCTCTCTCTCTCTCTCTCTCTATATATATATATATATATATATATATATATATACATACATACACACATGCGCACACATATACACAAAGATGTGGTAGGACTGAAAACCTATAAACTAACACAACAGATTATATATGCATTTACAAAATTTTATGCAAAACAGTTTTGGTTCCACAAAGGTAGTGAAATGGTGTACTAATAGCATTCCATTAAACTTCAGATCCTGAAATTAAATTACATTACATTATTTTGAAAGATAAATATGCACACATTGGACACAAAGGACTGGAATAAAATAGAATTAGTAACAATGACCTGAGAACACTTCAGCATGAACTTACAAATGATTGTATTTGTTATTCACCAGTTCATTAAAGTAAGATAAGATTCCTCGGAACTGGAGACGTGCACTTGTTCCACCCATATTTAAAGGAAACTGGAACAGGACAACCCCAGATTCACACAGACCCATAACTTAAGATTGGGGCCATACACTTGTCCAAACAATATTTAGTTGATAGGGGAACACGACAAACCCAGAGTCACAGAGACCCATAACTTAAGAATGGAGATGTGCACTTGTTCCACCCATATTTAAGGGACAGAGAAACAGGACAAGAATAGAGTCACAAAGACCCCTAACTTAAGATTGGAGACATGCACTTGATCAAACCATATTTAAGGGACAGTAGGGCAGGACAAACCCAGAGTCACAGAGACCCATAAGTTTACTTTGTTTCTATCGAAAAGTAATGAAGAAAGTTGGTTATTTTACATAATGTATCATCAGCATTGAAAATACTATCACTTGAAGCTCTATATAAGCATGCAAATAGGTTCATAGGTAGGTACTAGACTATAGGCCCAAGGGCCTATGTAAGCCTAGCAAACAAGGTTCCCTGGCTTACGCCACCCAAGAAAGTTATTTTTCTGTGCCACTGTCGAGCAGAGACACTGACGTGATCCCCGGGATGTATTTTCTATTTCCCATCCACTCATCAAGATTTTTCTTGAAGAGTGCTAATGAAGAACTTTGCTTGACATACATAGGTAGCCTGTTCCAGAGTATGGGAAGTCTCTGGGATAGGAATCTATCCCTCCAGCATGTCCTGTTTATTGTGGTGACAAGGTTTAGGTTCCTAGAGCATGTAGCTCAGAGGGATTGGGGTTTCTTTAGGTGTAGTATGTCCAACAGCTCTGGGTTTGACATAGCTTTATATGTTAGGCAGAGATCATCTCGGAGTAGGCGATATACTATGGAGTAAAGCTGGAGTTTTTTGAGATGTTCAGTGTAGGGCATCTGTCTGTGGCCAGTAATCCTCTTTGTGAGGTACTTCATGCTGAAAATCCATATATAACTACATGCAACATTATGCTCTGTAATAATGCAAGAACAGTTATAAATGGCAAATTGTGCTGTGGTATAACATACACAGGCTTAATGTCAGCTTTTGATAAGATCATACATACAGCAATGACCATTACATTAGAACAACTGTTTCTTCATGTAACTTTGATAAGATAGATAGCTGCATGGCTTACAAATAGGACATGGCAAAGACACATTAACTGGACATGTGAATCTCTAAGTTACAGTCAGGGTGTCCCATAGAGCTCTTACCCAGGCCCATGTCTGTTTACTTTGGGTCTTCATGATCTTTTTCATTTCTAGTGCTCTGCTGTCTGCATGCAGGTAACTAAATAGGTAAACAGCTTACATCTGTCACAGACAGGACAAAATAACTTGAGTACTTCAAACCATTTGGGCACAGGAGAATAATATGTTGATAAATTTATCAACAGCAAAGCCTATGACATTTGAGAGAGATAGATTGAAGGATGAGTATTTAATACAGCACACTGTGATTTAAAGTGTGGATTCATTTACGAACCTGGGTATATGGATAGATCCAGTTTTTAGGTTTTTTTTCTTATCATATGAGCAAATTGGTTAATGATCATTTTTAAATCTATAAGCTGTAAAAAATATTTATATTAAGTCTAGGAAATTAGAAATGATAGATTGTAAGTTACACTAAACCCAAATTAGAGTATGGAATAATAATTTAGAAATGTTGTTATAAAAAATTAGCTTAAGTTTATATGAAAGAGCACATAGGAAATATACCAAGGGCATTCATAGAGCTGAAAGTTTAAGCTATTACAAAAGATTAAAATATTCAACTTTTTACTCCATCTCATATTGATATTTAAGTGGAGACCTTAAGTAGAGAGTAATTAGAGACAACTACCTCTAGGAATGCTTAGAGTTATCAAAGAGTCGTAAATGATCAGACGATCTGTGTAGGCGATGATATAGGAATGAGAGATGTAATAACTTGATGTTAAATTGTCAATCTCACCTTCATTCTTGCTGGATGGGTAGGGTTCGGAGCCGAACCTCGGCTCCGACTCAGCCTAATACTAAAGCTCGAGAGCTATTTTTACCGGCTCGAGGCTATGCTATGTCCCATAATGCTAGGCATCATATACCCAGATCTCGTTTGCCGCTTCAGCTACAAGGCTGCGTTTTCACTGGCTCCAGGTCGTATTTAAAATTTTTTGTATTTATAGTTAGTTTTTGATTTATATTTTTCCCTAGATCTTTTCTTTAGTAGTGTTGGTAGTCTCCCGACTAGTCTTCCCTCCCTTTATTCATATTTTTTAACTACTCTTTTCCACCATTAAGGTGGTTAGGCCTTTACTCCCCCCTTTTATAGTAGGTTTGTACAGTAGGTTTGTACAGGTTCCTTTCAGTAGATGTGTGTGTGGAATTTTGTTTTGTTTTATTGTAATAACTTTAAGAGTGTCTGTCAAGTGTTGTGTGTGTGTTTGTATACTTGTTTAGACTTTATTGTCCCATTCCTGTGGTATCATGTCTAAGGATACCAAGATATCGGGATTCAAGAAGTGTGACTCGTGCTGTCAGAAGATGTCTCTGACAGACGGTCACACATCTTGTGTGTATTGTTTAGGCCCTCTGCACCTGCAGGACTCTTGTTCCATCTGTCATGCTTTTAGCTCAAGTGTCCTGTAGGAGCGCAGAAATAAGCTCATCCTAAGGGGCTTATTGAAGCCCGAAGGTTCTCCTACCAAGCCTCTGTCAGGAAAACCTCCTAAGCCCGCCAAACCGTCAGCTCCATGTCCGGAGCTGGTGCCGAGTGGACCTTCTTCTACCTCTTCGGTTCCGGCCGGAACCGATACATCGAGGCCTCAGTCGGCTCCGACCTTGGCGTCGGAGCCGTCTCCAAGCCGAAAGTGCTCCTGATCTCCTTCATTGGAGTTGGTCAGGTCGGCTCCGAAGTCCCCTTTGCTGTCGGAGTGGAGCCATAGGTCTCACTCCTCTAGATCTTCTAGGCTTTCAGACCACGACCTTGAGAGGGTAGTCAGTAGGCTTTTGAAGTCGCAGGCACTCGCCCAGTTATTGCATAGCCCATCTCAACAGACAGTGGCTTCCCCAATGCCTACTCCAATTCCTCCTCCGACTATTCCCTCGAGCTCGGAGCCGGAGGCCGTCGGGGTTGGTACCGTGGGGGCGTCGGAACCAATTTCACCCTTATCGGTTCCTTTGTCGGCTCCGATCCCTTCATTGGCTCCGTCCTTGGAGGGATCCGGGTGCCGGGACACCCTGACACCCTCGTCGGTTCCGAGGGGGCGAGTGGCATCGGACCCTTGTCCGACCCCTTTCTCCCTCTCGGAGCATCGGCGCAGGTGAGCTCGGCCCCAACATCAGCCTTGGAGCCGTCCCTCTTGGTGCCGGGAGGAGCTCTCATCTCTTCGGAGCTGGGTCCCTCCTCTCTGCCTGATAGGGGTGCCTTTGAGGTCATGAGGAGCATGCTGGCTCCTATACCAGCACCACGGTCGGCCCCATCGGCCCCTCCTTCCATGGTGCCTGCTTCGGCCTCTGCCTACCCTCCTGAACCCAAGCGTGGAGAACTAATGCTCCAGGTCGCCCCATTGGGCGTATCCTCCTCTTCTGAGGCCTCCCTTGATCCTGCGGGGGAGCCCCCTCGGAAGAGGACATGCAAGAGGAAGCATGTGGACTCCCCAGAGTCAGTGACATCTGACACTGACCTGGATGATTTGGAAGGGTCCCCAAGGTCCCCCTCTGAGGATGTCTCATTTTCTGACATCCTAGAGATCCTCAAACAGAGGGGGAACTGGTCTGCCCTCAACCCTTCCGAGGATGAGTCGGTGTACCTGGACGCATTTGGTTCTTGCCCTTCCACCTCCTGGGTGTCCCCGCCTTTCGACCCACTCATGGAGGTGGTGGCTCGGAAGGCATGGATGGCTCCGGATACTATGGAACCAACTCCCCGGAGGCCCACAAAATTTATTACAGCCCCTTCGGACAAGCAGTTTCTCACTAAGGGCGTCCCCGTTGATGCCATGGTGGTGGCGGCAGCCACTAAGAAGGAGTTGGCTGACCCTTCAGTTCCTGTCCATCCTCCTAATAAGGAATCTAGGACTATGGATAGGTACGGCAAGCGGATGTTTTCTTCAGCGACCTTTGCCATGCGTTCGCTGAATTATTTGTGTCATTTCACCCATCTTCAGAGAGACCTTCTCAAAGAACTAGGTGATACCTTACAGGACCCATCAGCTGCGGGGTCTCAGGAAAAGATCAACTCCCAGCTAGGGACCCTGAACTCTATTGTAAACTCCTCCATATGGCTCATTTCCTATGCCACCGATGGAGTGAGTAGAGCTGCGGAGACACGCCTGGATGTGGCTTTGCAACTTTGCCAACCTCTTCAAGGCATCCTTCACTAACACCCCCTTTGACGGTTCTGCCTTGTTTGGACCTCAAGTGAAGGATACATTGACCAGGTGCGAGCAGGAAGGCAAGACTCTCTCTGCCGTAGGAGTCCATTTTTCTACCCCTTCTAGACCATACCCTAAGGGTCAGAAAGGTGGGAAAATGTGGTTCCGCAAACCTCAGGGAGTACTGCCTGATGCACGTGGTGAGCTTCCCTCCAGAGACAGAGGAGGGAACAATAATAGACGCCACCCGAGGGGCAGGGGGGGGTCCGCCGAAATAAGGGTAGCAGAGAATCTTTCTCTGACAAACCCTTCCAGCACCCCTGAGGAGCTGCCCGACTGTCCACCTTCAGAGGCAGTCAGGGGAAGACTATCACTGTACCCAGAAGCCTGGCATTCCCTCATGCAAGACAAATGGGTACGGTCGATCATATCCGAGGGCTACAGAATTCCCTTTATTCACACCCCACAACAGCCAAAAGGGCCCCTTCCAGAAGTTCCACCCGGTCTGAAGGATCTAGCAGCACTAGAAATTTCAAAGCTGCTAAGAAAAAGGGCCATCCAGCCAATCCCAGCAGACCAACAAGGATCCAGTATCTACTCCAAGTTCTTTTTGGTACCAAAAAAGACAGGGGACTGGAGACCTATTTTGGATCTCAGCAGACTGAACAAGTCGGTTCAAAGAACGAGGTTCCGGATGGTCACGCTACAGTCCATTCTACCCTTTCTGGGTCAAGACAATTGGATGTGCTGTATAGACCTTCAGGATGCGTACTACCATATCAAGATGAACAGGTGCTCCAGAAGGTTTCTCCACTTCCAGCTGGGAGCCAGTCACTACCAATCCAGAGCTCTGCCCTTTAGCCTCACCACAGCCCCCAGGGTGTTTACCAAATGCATGGCAGTGGTTGCGGCTCACCTGAGATGACAAGGATTCGAGGTGTTTCCATATTTAGATGACTGGCTCCTTACTGCCACCACCAGGCATCAACTACTCCAATCCAGAGATTACGCTGTACAAATGTGCAACGCGCTAATTATCTCTATAAATTTTGAAAAGTCTGCATTGTGGCCTTGTCAGTCTATTACCTTCATAGGCACCGTTTTAAACACAGTGGAGCTCTCAGCAAAACTACCCACACAAAGAGTTTCAGACACTCGCAACCATGTTCAGATCCTATTACAGGAGAGCAGAGTCCAAGCCAGATTTGTATTAAAAACACTTGGTCTCATGGCAGCAGCAATCGCTTTACTCCCCCTAGCGTGTTTTCATATGCGGATCCTGCAATGGATGCTATTTTCCCAGTGGTCCTTTCAGCAGCTCCCCATGTCACACACCACTCTAATCACTCAGTCATGCAAAAGACACCTTTCTTGGTGGACGGTCTCCCCTCAAGTACTCCAGGGCAGACCTGTGGTCCTTCCTCCTCCTGTTGCCACTGTGACAATGGATGCCTCCCTGATCGGGTGAGGGGGCATTTTCAGGGCAGGACAGTCCAGGGCACATGGCAACCCTTCGAATACCACTTGCACATAAATGTCTTGGAAATGAGAGCGGTACTTTTAGCATTGCAGTCCCTTCAGGACTCTCTACCCACCGGGACTATTGCAATTCAAACAGACAATATGTCTGTAGTGTGGTACATCAACAAGCAGGGCGGAACCAGATCCTACCCCCTATGTCGAGAAGCACTCAGACTTTGGCAATGGGCGATCTCTTCTCAATGGTTTCTGGTAGCAATACATATTCCCAGGAAGTCCAACATCATAGCGGACAGACTGAGCAGAGCATTTCTCATGCCTCACGAGTGGTCTCTCAACCAGACAGTAGTGGAAAGAATTTTCAGAAGGTGGGGTCAGCCTTGCTGCAACCTTTTTGCAACACCACTAAACAGTAAGTACCCAGACTTCTTCGCCCTCTTCCCTCTCCCAGGTCTACCCCCCCAGAGACACTCTAGTTCACGATTGGTCCCAGGGTCTTCTGTACGCATTCCCCCCCTTTCCCTTGATTACTCAATTAATCCAGAAAGCAACTGCCTTGAGAGCCAGGATGATCCTCATTGCCCCTTACTGGCCTCGACAAATTTGGTTTCCGTTCCTGCAACGCCATCTACTGGAGCAGCCCAGGCATCTGGACCCAGTGCCAGATCTTCTGACCCATCAGTCGGGCAGGCTGCATCAGTCCATTCGATCTCTCAACCTCACAGCTTGGTTACTCCACTTCCAACCCTAGCCAGGCTTCCCCTTATCTCTCAACCAGTTCGCGATATCATCCTCGCTTCTCACAAATCTACTACCAGAAAGACTTATGCTAGCAAATGGAAGCGTTTCTCTGTCTGGGCAGGGGAAAAACATGTGGACCCCTTTACGGCTCCTGTCCAGACAGTTCTAGAGTTTCTGGCAGAACTCTTTCGATTGGGCTCCTCCTCAGCCACCATCAGAGTTCAACTGGCAGCTATTGCAAATTTCCACATTGGCTTGTTAAAGACCAGCATCATGTCCCACAAACTTTGCAAAGCCTTCTTAAAAGGAATCCTTTTACTTAGGCCTCTGGTTAAGGACCCTCCCCCACCATGGGACTTAAATTTGGTACTGTCTTCTTTAATTCTTCCTCCCTTTGAGCCGGCGGCTTCTTGTTCATTGAAGTTGCTCTCGTGGAAAACACTCTTCTTAGTAGCCATCACCTCAGCAAGAAGTGTCTCGGAACTTCAAGCCCTTTGCGTTCACCCTCCTTATCTTGCTTTTCACAAAGACAGAGTGTCACGTAGGACTAATCCATCCTTTTTACCCAAAATAATCTCAGAGAAAAATCTGAATCAGACCATAGATCTTCCAGTCTTCTTCCCAAATTACACCAATAGAGCTGAATGAAAGTTACATTGTTTGGACGTTCACCATCAATTACGCTTCTTCCTGGATAGAACTAAGCAGATGAGAAAATCAAACCAGCTCTTCCTGTCTTATGTGGAAGGGAAACAAGGCCAACCAGTCTCTAAGGTAACTTTGTCCAGGTGGTTGTCCTGTCTTATCACGTTGGTCTATCAGTTGAGGAACAGGGAACTTCTTACTAAGCCTAGAGCCCATTCAACCAGAGCTTTAGCTTCTTCAATAGCCTTTCAGGCAAGATTGCCGATGGATTCCATTTGCACAGTGGCCACTTGGGCGTCTCCTCATACCTTCATTTCTCTTTACAAGCTCGATATGGCCTCCAGAAGTTGGGCTGATTTTGGTTCCACGGTACTCAAGAGTTTGTTCCATTGAGCCACCCAGGATTTAGGTGCTAGGGACGCTGTCCCATCCAGCAAGAATGAAGGTGAGATTGACAACTTAACATTGAGAAGTTATGTTCTTACCATAACGTTCCATGTTAGTTGTCTTCTTCTCGCCTTCTTTCTTGCGTCCCACCCTCCATCCCCCTAGCCTGGGAAGATCTAGAGTACCTTGTGAGAATTATTGCCACCTCAGTTATTTCCCCAGCTAGCTCCCTTGCTCCTTCCCTTTTGCTAGCTCTTCTAGAGGGGTTTATATATATTTATATATATATATATATATAGATATATCTTTCCCTTTTTTGTAAATATAATTAGGTGGGTTATTCTCTGTGTGGTGGGACATATATGTCCATAGTGTTAGCTATCAAACGAGATCTGGGTATATGAAGCCTAGCATTATGGGACATAGCATAGCCTCGAGCCTGTAAAAATAGCTCTCGAGCTTTAGTATTAGGCTGAGTCGGAGCCGAGGTTCGGCTCCGAACCCACCCATCCAGCAAGAAAGAAGGCGAGAAGAAGACAACTAATATGGAGCGTTATGGTAAGAACATAACTTCTCATTCTCTGTAAAAGTATCTGACACATGGATACAATTTCTAATTATATTAAAGCAAGCACTACTTCGGAGTTTAAGAATGCCTTCTTCGCTTATATGGAAATGACTGTTCTGGTATATTTGCAAGGGCATTATTGCCCTTGTCTAAAATATTTGTATGTATGTACATGTATGTAAAATGTGTAAATATAAATAAATATAAATAAGCTGTTTAATTAAGTGGTTATGTTGCATATCCAAGGATGCCTCCAGGTTTATTTATGTTTTATTTTTAGGTGTAATTGTATTCTTTAAACTGAGTGTATATTGCAAACATCTTGAGATGTCATGACTGATCAGCAAATTGTCTGTTTGCAACAAAATATCACATTTGCTCTCCATTGCAATTTACACTGTTTCTCTGTACAACCATTACATTATATCAAAAATAGCAATGTATGCCTAGATAAGTCATTCATTGCAAGAGAGTAAAATAAATAAAACCATGACTTCACATGAGACCTGTGTGTCTGCTTGCCATACCTCTCAACCTGGAAACATCAAAAATCTGGACAAGGGCCATGAAAAATAGGTACAAATCTGTATGCTGATTAACATCTAATTTGCATACATAATTGCATAACCCCACCCACTCCAATGGAATTGTGGGATACCAATTTTTGAACACAAACTGAAGAATAGGCAACCAAAATATGGCACCAGAGTCCCCCTGCAGCCATTCCAATGTCCCATTACCTGGCTATTTCACCCCATTTACCATAAACACTAATGTGTGCATACTGCTTTACTTCTACAATGATTATTTGGATTTTACTTTTACATTTTGCAGCACATCAATGCACAAACACTAACAGACATCTGATAAACAAATCAATAATGTCTCACAATGAAAATAGACTTGGCATTAAAACTTCTCTGCCCTTGAAACTCACATTTATTGAAACAGCATTGAAACCTGCACCACATCCAAAGAAAATGCATCTGGCCAGTGGTGCATAAAGATTGCCTTTGGGCTGTTTTCAAATCATTGGCCCCTTGCACACAAAACAAGAAACATTCATGTGTTCTTTTCTTTGATATATCTTCCTGACTTATATTCCTTGTATAATACAGCACACTTGTTAGACAGAGCACATTTTAAATGTATTGTTTGAATGAACATTTTTCCAGTAGGCTGTACTGTAGGCAATGAAAGAAAATGCATGAATCAATAATTACAAAACTGCCCAATTCAGAAAATTTCCACCATAAAAGTCTACTTCCACACCCAAACTATAAACAGAATGACAGTAATGTAAGCCATAGGCATCTTGCACAGCTTCTCGCACTTATTTTCAATTGCAGTTTTTTTTTTTTTTTGGGGGGGGAGGGGGCAAAAGGTCAAAAACCAGGGACACATTTTAAACATTACATGTATAATTTTGGAAAGTTGCTAGAATAAAATGTTGTGTCACCACCATGCATGTTACTGGCAAGTTTTGAACCCAGAACACTATACACTACAGTCAGTGCAATATACCACTATGCTAAATCAGCAGTTTAAACGATAGGAAGACTGAAACTTAAATGGCTATCATTTAGTGAATTCAGTTCTCACTTATCACCATAGGTCTCAACCTCTTAGCACAAAAAACCTGGACAAACAACAAAGCCAATAATGGGGGAATACAAATTCAGTTGTCACCATAGCTCTCAACTCTTAAGAAACAAAAACAAATCTGGCCAAAGCTGAGAAATGGTGGTGGCTAGGGACTTTAGGCTCTTTTTACCCTGTACCAAAAGGTACAGGGTTTGAGCCTAAATACCTCTAGCCACCAGGTGTATTACATGGGGGCATTTTCACACACACACATGGTAAAAGTTGCAAACAATCAGTAAAACAATTAACATCCTATTAAACATTAATTAAGCTACATAAATACAAATGGTCAGTTACTGTACTGCATTTTACTCTGATGTCATTTTATGGATGTGGTCACTTCTCCCAGCACTACTGATGTAACACCGGAAGAGAACTGAAGAAAAAAGGAAAACAAAATGTTATTATATGTGTGTAACTGAGTTGCTGTTGCAATTGAATAAGTTAAACATAATTAGACAATTATGCGAGGCATCATAGTAGGAATAGTCAAGTTAGGAGCCCCCAGAAGAAATAGATATATTAATATGGAACCATGAGCAGGCATTAGGCAGCTGATCTTTCACAGGACTACTGAAATCACAAGTTTCCACTCATGACTGATGCACATACTGTAGCATTCACTTTGGTCTATAATAATCTCATTTCATTTTATTTCTAGTACAGCTACAAGTGGATATAAACTGCAGTGGGAAGACGTTTGGCTGGTACTTTCTTGTTAACCCCATTTTCCTGAATTGCTTTCACTGGCATGTCTGTCATTTTGAAGAAATAGCAAATACAAAAAAAAAACACCATGGTTTGGCTGGGGTGACACTGTGGACCAATAAGTAGTATTGCTGCTTCACAGCAACAGGTTCTGTGGTTAATTCTCAGCTGGGGATTCTCCTCTGCAGAATGTACATATCTTCCCTGCATCCATCTATTTTTTTTCTGAGTGCTCTAGTTCTCAAAATTACCCACATCCAGAGGTATGCATGTAGTGTGTGAATGACTGTCAGTGTGCATTCTGTCTTAG
Organism: Protopterus annectens; assembly: GCF_019279795.1. Classification (NCBI taxonomy): domain Eukaryota; kingdom Metazoa; phylum Chordata; order Ceratodontiformes; family Protopteridae; genus Protopterus; species Protopterus annectens. Next base: position 804,814,342 of record NC_056734.1, read on the forward strand.
AGTGGACCCTTATCTCCAAAATGAGCTCTAATGCCTTGTTTCACTGGTTTCTTGGATACATTTTGGCATCTCTGTGCTCTTGTAAAGGACAAAGCAGGTTTTTGAAAAATGGATGAATGGCTGGATGCCTTGATTGTGATCTCTTCACTAATAGAAGGCTTATTGCCATTACAGGGTTTCCTAATACATAAAACCAGCTAGGAAAAGAAACATGGCAAGACAGAATTGCAAAGGCCTAAACCAATTAACTATAAATCTTTTGGTTAAGAATGGCACTAATACAATTTATAACTATATAACAAAGAAACATGGCACAATGGCAGAGTATTAATTTAACCAGCCCTGTTTTGGCACTTATTGCTGGTGTCACTTGTCATCTACATTGTGGATTCTGCAACTCTGCATATTCTCATTGTGTTTGTGTGGACTTTCTGCAGATCTCTTGGTTTGTTACTAACTCCAAAGAAATTCTGTTTAGTTTGGCTGATTACTCTAGACTGACCCAATACTTTTCTAACTGAGGTCCTGTCTACAGTGTATTGTGCTTATTTTTTTTTAGAATAGGCTCTATCTCTCACTGTGACCTTGAATAGGTAAATCAATCATTCATGTGATTCAGAGAAATTAAATACTTTCAGACCTTATATAGCCTTGACTCACCTGGATCACAAAGGGAAGATGAATATAGTATACATAAACATGACCAGTTTAAAATAGTCATTAGTCACGCAGAGAAAATGCACACACACACACACACACACACACACACACACACACACACACACACACACACACACACACACACACACACACACACACACACACACACACACACACACACACACACACACACACCCTTTGTTCCTTATCTAGTCAATATACGAAACGGCAGCAGCTTTAAGTCTCCATTCTCTTGGCTCAGCAGCGGCAGCAACAATACAGCAGAAGCAAAGTCCCTCTCAGCAGCATTCTCTGTCCGAAACGGGAGGCAGCACCAAAGTCAGCAGTTTCTGTCCAAAACAGCAAAGCCTGCATTCTCGGCAACAACAGTTCAAAAGCACTTCCCGTGTTTCTGTTCGAAACAGCAGCAAAGCCAGCATTCTACTCTTGGCAGCAACAACTCAAAGTACTTCCCGCCTGCACGCAGCCAGCCGGAAATGATGACGTGAGCTCCTTGAGCTCAGTTATGATTGGCTGGTAGTGCTGACGGAGCTGGCATCATTGCGCACGTGATGACATCAGGTCCGGCAGCGTGAAAATTAAAATAAATAAGAAAAAACAAAACCAAAGAAATCGGAAATGAAGGGGTGCCACTCGGGAATCGTGAAACCCCTTCATTTGGACCCCAAAACTCAGTAAAAACCGAGTAATTTGGGATGGTTGGGAGGTCTGCTGCTTGCTTATTTTTTTAAGAAATGAAATCACAATTTCACATGTAATGTGTGTGTCTGTTTACTTATTTATGTATTTATATATGTACGAAAGTAAGTTGAAAAGCTGTTTTAAGTAAATAAATATATGGAGCATTTAGCTGGTTAAAATCAGAGTATTCTAAGGATAAATAGGATCGACCTATGACTGATCAGGAGGTGAAGAACCAGTGGCTGGCTCCAGCCTCATGAGCCGCAGACTGGAATGTAGTACAATGCCTGCAACATTACCAAACACTGCGCCTACAACACAGAAGCCTGCTCACACAGTTTTCATCATAGACTGGCACTAAGGAGTAGTTTTCTGCCATGAGAAGGGTACCCTGCTTACTCAGCTTCCGGTCAGGGCTGTATTGGAGAAAACAGTGAAGTGATGAAGTTTGGACTCCAAACATATATCCCACGCTCAGTTAGATTCCATGCTCATTTAGCATAATAGCAGCTTCTCATGGGCAGTGAGCAAGGACATCATGAGAGCATATCAAGAAATTAGGAAGATGGAAGTACAATGCTTATGAAAGATAGCTGAAAAATAACCTCTTATACCACATCTAACATTGTTGTCTCTTATTTGCAGAAACTGGGTATTACCTGTAAGACACACATGGCACCTTCCAACAATACTGTTTGTTGACTGGAACTTCCTGTATGTTTGATCACCTGGAACCTTCCTGGTGCACTTCCATGTTAATGGAAGCACCAGTCTTATATATCACCTCCTGGAACATGCTGACATTACTTGTGATGTACTGTGGTACCAAAGGTGTAACATGT